>NC_140932.1:85508354-85550854 GCF_014529385.1 Adiantum capillus-veneris | reverse complement strand
AACATCTTTCATAAGAGGACGATAATCTACCTCAGGCTGAACACACATTGCGGCTATGGCAGCTACCTACACAACATTTTTTGTCATTCAAAATCCTTCGGTTTTTGCTTTATTATTTTCTATCCAGAATCACCCATTTCAACACCTACAAGTGCAAATAGCAAGAAAACCTGAATTAGGTCCTTTACTGCAAATTGTCCCTCCATGACCGGACCCACCATCTCCACAAGCTTGTCCCTATCTGTGAGTCGAGGAAGAGCCTGGAAGCAATGTCACCTTAGAAACGTGTTGCAAGTATAGAATGCTCATTCACCCATTTGAAGCTTACCCAAGATACAAGAACACCCTGCCCGAGTGGCCTTTTCATGTCAACTGGGACGCGTCCTGTGAGAAGTTCCAGTAAAACCATGCCATAGCTATATACATCGGACTTCGTTGTCAAATGCCCCGTTAGTGCATACCTTCAGAGACATTGGAGCACATCAAGAAACTCTGAAAGAGCTCAAAAGACCTACAAAGACTATACATAATTTCTCTTCATTCTTACTCTGGGGCAACATAGCCGTGGGTTCCCAAAACACGAGTTGAAACCAGCCCTCCAACCTTGTCAGATCCAAGATTAGCTAAACCGAAGTCGGACACTTTGGCATTAAAATTGGAATCCAGAAGTATGTTGCTGCTTTTGAAATCGTGATTTATTACCGGAGGACTCACGCACTCATGGAGGTACTCAAGACCCTTTGCAGAGTCTAGATCTATTCTCATGGGAGTTTCCCAGTTGAGAATTGGAGGATTTCCAGGTGTTCCTGCACCATTTAACGATAAGTTGAGAGCAAAACATGGAAAATTGAAGTATGTTTGTTAAAACATGTCGGGAGCTAACACAGCATGAGCCTCAGATTGGCTCCATTAGTGAACACAGTCTCCACGCTTTTCATTTCTTGTGAAGGACATAAGTTCAGGAAAACATGAGGGCCCATACCATCTGAATACAAGTGTTCTTGAAGGTTTCCATTCGGCATGTACTCATAGACCAGTAACCGGTGATCTTGATCGGTGCAATAACCAAGCAAACCAACAAGGTATGGAGAATGAAGGCGGCTAAGCATGTCAACTTGTCCCACAATTAGGAAAGGTCACCACTTAGGTAAATTTCACAAAATCACTTTTTGATAAGTGCTAAGACTGCAATTTTGCTCATACAGAATATCTTCCATCTTCCATCTTCCATAAAACTATAGCTAGCTTCACATAGAATGCCAGCATTCAACATATGCCCACTCACACCCACATGAACCGTACTCTACATGTAGACATGTTTTACATTGAATACAAGAATATGCACCTCTATGCGAAACTCATGATCGCCTTGCTTGCTTGACCGATCTAGCTGCTTGATGGCAGCTTGTCGCCCGTCTGGAAGCACTCCTCGAAAAACAGATCCAAATCCACCATGACCGACTACATTGCCCTAATTGAAATTATAGGTAGCTCCCTGTAATTGTTTGAAGGTAAACACCTGAGACTCTCTCTGCTCCAAGCTTACAGTTGAGACCGTGGTAGAATCTGGCAATTGCACATTCTTGCTCTTGAACCCTGCTCATGCAGAGAATTACATAATCAAGAAGGCAATCTTGATATAAATCAAATAGGCATCAAATAACAACAAAGAAACTAGTATCAAAGTGCGTTCTCTATCTTTGTTAATGCATGAAATGGCAACACACACACACACAAAAAGCTTGGTACCATATGGTAACGTACGCACACAATTAACCTATTACATAGTTAAGAGCCTACACTAAACACAAGCATATTAGTGTATGCTTGTGAATAAAATTATTGAAAAAACTCTTCGGAACTCTTTGTCTTATAAAGGTAATCAAAACAATACACCACACTCTAACTTACAAAAGAAGTTATGTACATACATTATTGATTCAAGGAGGTAAGTACTAGCTCTTGTTGCTCAAACCTCATAAAGGGCAAACCCAAAAAATGGAAAAGGCACATCAATGAGAAGACAAATTAGCTATCCCAAACTCCCATCATCACTTTGATTGTGCACATGAATGTGTATTCCTCCAACCATTGCTGGACTCTATATGGGATCATCGTCATTTTGGTCGGTCCTGTCAATGCCATCTTGAGAGATTTTACTGGAGAATATCCAAAAACATCCTTAACCGAATAATTTTTTTGCCTACCTTTTTCCTCTATATCCACAAATTGATTGGTTCCCTTTACAAGACACTCTCTCTTTATTGAGAAGCCTCGCTCAATTTTTCGGAACACTATTGGCATGATCTCTCTCTTTCTCTCTCTCTCTCTCTCTTACACACACACACACACACACACACAATCTGAGACTCTGAGGCAATCGACTCATCTAATTGTTTCACCAAACCTGTACGAAGGCTTGCGGACTGCGGAGCGCCATGTAGTTGCAGCCAGTTTTACTGTGTAGAGGTACTCCTACAGAGAGAGCTCGAGGAACTCATGCTCTACAGCCGTGATGCCGACAACCAGAGAGAGGCCTCCCTTGCCCTCCGCAACCCAGTCACTAGCTCCACGGCACGCATCGACTATCGAGCTTGAGTTGGACGCAATCGCCGAGTGTAGCAGTAGACTCCCACATGCACACGAACTTCTAGGTTCTAAGGCTCAATTGTCCAAGTTGAACTCCTCACGCAAATCGCACGCTCTACAAACTTGGTGGTCGTCATTGATTGAAGGATGCCTAAGCAAGCCCAACACTAAGGCCTTTCCTTAGCAGGCCAATAAAAAGAAGGTTTGATTGTACTTTTCCAAACTTTACTTTTCCTTTTGAAATCCAATTGAGGGTGGCTCAATTTTGCTTTTGAAAAGCCAATGAAAGTTCAAAATTTAAGAAATTGTTCGTATGTACACTAGCAAGATTTTACGAGTTTACTTCAAGGAAAACTTGGAATCTAGCTAAGATTTTTCAATTAATACACTAAACTCTAATTTTAATTGAATATCGATCTTGAATAGCCTCAAAATGGCAGGGTGTGCATGCGTGCGTGCACATGTGTGTGTATGAGAGAGAGAGAGAGAGAGAGAGAGAGAGAGAGAGAGAGAGAGAGGTCTCAAAAAGAGTGCCAAATCTTTTTTCCTTGATTGAAATAATTTTAAAGTAAATCTATCTATTCTATCTCTTTATGGAATTCTCAAGCTCTTATCCATGCCACACGTCAAAGAATAGAGCACCCTCAAATGTGTGCACACACGTAGTCGATTTATGGCAACAAAAGCTTGGAGAAGCTGATGCAATTTCGTGGCCTACCTAGAGAGAGAGAGAGAGAGAGAGAGAGAGAGAGAGAGAGAGAGAGAGAGAGAGAGAGAGAGATGCTCACGGCATCATCAGTTGCAAACATGGCAGCATACGCGAGTCAAAACATGTAGAGAGAGAGAGAGGGAGTTGCTCCACGTCAGTTACAAACATGGAAACACACGCCAATCAAAGCATATGTGTGTGTGTGTGGGTTGGAGAGAGAGAGAGAGAGAGAGAGAGAGAGAGAGAGAGAGAGAGAGAGAGAGATGTGGCATTAAGTTGGATTGTAAAGAGCAATAGCTTAGGTAGGAACCCTTCAGACACTAGGTGCTCTCCCTCATGAGCCTATCCAGTGCTCACGTGGGCAATCTATCCAGTGTGAGTCAAGCAAGAAATCCTAGGGGTGGGAAATGGGCGTTTAGTGGTGTCAACAGTGGTAGGGCTGGTCATCATATTGTGGGCTACCCTATTTGTTGGCTTGGCAACGTGCAATAGGTTGAGTGACATGTCATCATGTCTGCTCCCTTTGTTTAACCATGAGATGTAACTCTTCACTTAGCTAGCTTGTTTATGTAGCCAAACTGAGGGGGGGGGGGGGAGAGAGAGAGAGAGAGAGAGAGAGAGAGAGAGAGAGAGAGAGAGACTTTTATTGATGTGTATGTGGGTATGAGGGCGTGAGTGTGTGATGGGAGAGAGAGACAGGGAGATAGATAGAGAATTTCATTAAGGTGTGTGTGGGTGTGAGGGGTCGTCTGTGTATGTGGAGAGAGAGAGAGAGAGAGAGAGAGAGAGGAAGCTAGGTGCATCCATGATTCTCTCCTCTACCATTTCCAAAGATGGAGATGTGTGATCTATTTTGCAAGAGAGGTTAATTATGTGTGCATTGTCTACCTTCTTTTTTCTCAAAAAAATCTTGGCTAGATTCTAAGCTTGCGATCAAGAAAATCGACAAAATTTTACAAGTTTTAGTGTGAACATCGGCAAATGCTTCAAATTTGGACCAAAAAAATTGAAACAATTTCAAGGGTGTTCTTATTTTAAAAATGATTTTGGCAAGCATTGGGAGCGGCATAATAACACCATGGACAAACATTACTCACAAAAGTTAGATATTTCACTAGATACAAAAATTGAAGCAAAGAAGAAAGAGCCTTGGAGAGGCTAAATATAAGTCTATGGACACAAAGAGAGAGAGAGAGAGAGAGAGAGAGAGGTTAGATAAATAGAGAACGTTGAAGCTTTGTTTCACCAAAGGCTTTGGGAGGCGGATGTGGAACCAATGTATCAAGGGTTGGAAACACCATTCTCAAACCTTGGTGCTACACCTCCTTTTGTATTGAACACTTCACACCTCCCATGGAACCCGCTGAAGGCTCTTTTACTATACATACAACAACAATATTATGCATTTTTTGATACTATTATAGATTAAAAAATCCCTCTTTATACCTCAACTTCAACTTGATGTTCTACTACAGAATTTGCTATCTAGAGTACTATCTAGAGTAGATCATTCTAGAGATGATCACCTCTTAGGATCTAAAAACTAAAGCCACCCAAAAAAATAAAGGCCAAGGATGATGGCACTCCATTGTTCAAGAGTCTTAGGCCTTTTCCTTTCTCTTTCTTTTTTAATCACAGTTCATTATCCCAACTTTTTCACAAGTAGATGTATAGTTCTATTGCATGGCCATACGACAAAAAGAGGGAGAGACAAAGAGAGAAGAGAGTTCTTCTCTTTTGTTAAAATAATCCAAGAGACCCTATAGCTTTATCAACAACAAGTCATCAAGTCAAGACGTGTAACTCAAAATAAAATTGAGAGAACCAAGCACTTAGTTTAGATAGAGAGAGAGAGAGAGAGAGAGAGAGAGAGAGAGAGAGAGAGAGAGAGAGATCATATTGTCTCTTCAAATATCAAGTATGACCTATGGAGCCAAATGAAGCATGTCACATACAGTTTTGAGCTGATCAAAGACTCTCAAACTTGCAAGGGCATATTGTGCATAAACTAAGGGGCTCAGCGCACTAATGCCCTATCTCGCACCAAAGAGTGTGGGAGATGAGCCAGATTGTTGCCATGATGTGGATTACAAATAAGGGGATATGCTCAAGCGTGTATGAGAGAGAGAGAGAGAGAGAGAGAGAGAGAGACCAATAAGAGAAAAAATAAGAAGAGGGGAAATTTTTAATGTCAGAAGAGCAATCCAAAGAGCCTCAAAGCTTGAGGAGAAAAAACCTGAACTCAAAACCGTGATACTCAATGTGGATACTCCACATGGATACCAAAAAGGTAGGTTTGCTCTTAGTCACCGCGGCTATACGCGGGTCACATACTAGTTACATTTGAAAAGGCTTGTCAGTTCTTACATTCTGCAAAGTGCAAAGGCTGTCATTTCTTACAATCTTACCTTTTACTTTTGCATTTTAGATTAGACTAGTACGTGACCCGCGCGTTGCTGCGGCATAAAAAAAGTGGTTTTTTTCTTATGAAACTAATTTCTTTTTCAAAGCACAAAAATATCAATGTTGGATTTATGTTCCTGTCGTGCAATTTGAATTATACATTGGGTGGTGCATCAATGTATCAAATTTTTATCATATACGATAATATATTTTTTAATCTACTAATGATGGTAACACCAACACGAAGAAGGAATTAAGGTGGAGTTATGTAACATTGCATGCACTCAAGTACGCTATAAGGTCACCTTTGATGAATATCGTAGAAGACTCTCTGTCTCTCTCTATATCTCTCTCTCTCTCCCTCTCTCTCTCTCTCTCTCTCTCTCTCTCTCTCTCTCTCTCTCCACATGCCCTTGAGTTGAAGACTCCTCACATAATTCTTGAGGTCTATTTGGAAGTGTTCATATAAATCTAGTTCTCTCTCTCTCTCTCTCTCTCTCTCTCTCCCCCCCCCCCCCCCCCCCACACACACACACACATCTCGAGTTAAAAAAGACTTGTTGCCTAGATCTTTAAGGTCACTTGTAATAACTCTTAATTTCAACACTTATCAGATAAAACATAAGCTCTATTAAGAATTTCCAAATGAATCTCTCTCTCTCTCTCTCTCACTCTCTCTCTCTCTCTCACACACACACACACACACACACACACACACACACACACATACACACACAACACAACACACCACACAACAAAAATTGTGCTCAACTTGTGTGCATCATCCCTTGCGTTGATCCAATTTTATCATCTCTCTCTCTCTCTCTAACTTGAGTTCAAGTTTTATCAAGTGGATCTTAAGATCTTTGGATTGTTCCAACTATGTTGTAATATCTTTTCTCCTCCTCCTCCTTCTCTGTCTCTCTCTCTCTCTCTCTCTCTCTCACACACACACACACACACACACACACACACACACACACACACACACACACACACACACACACACACACACAAACACACACACATGATGCATGGTTTTTAGGACCCCTTCTGAAGATGCAATAAAGGCACAGTCAGTTGTTGGGGAGATGAGGATACTCTAGTCCAAGGGATCTCGAAAGAGAAGAAAAATCTACTTCACAAGCACCAAAGAGTAAAAAGTGCCATGGACAGAAGATACGTGGGAACGAGCTCTTATGCATGCCTACAACCTATATCTTACAGAATAGCCCATTCTAGGTGTGAATTTCTAGTGAAATTTACACGAGGATGTTCGTGTGGACTCACAGCACAGCATACTCCGTTTTCACTTTTTTACCGACACTAAATATTTTTTACCACAGTAAATATTTTTCACCTACATGGTAAATACAAATCACTTTTTACCTATAGTAAATTTTTTTACCCATGGTAAATATTTTTTACTGCACCATAAGTATTTGGTAGGTAACAGTTCACTGATACTAGAAGCAGTGATTGGGCATCAACAATGCAGTTACAGGAGGAGAAAAGGGAAAAATCTTATGGTAAAGGTAAGTCAACAGGGAAAAAGACTTTTGAGTTGAAAAGAGACATGCTGATTTTTTCAAAGAACACATGTCAAAAGAAGCCATGGTTGAGGATTTTTTGAGAATTTGATATTCAGGAGGACCCAGCAGGTCCCCCCCTGACATGTGCAAAACCTCCAGTTTCAACAACCACCTTACCTGCTCTTAAATGCTGGTCAAGGCCTTATCCCCATGTGTCACAATCAGAAAAATCAACATTTACCCTCCCCTCTCACATCACTCTAGAGAATATCTTGATGGTGACATATCAGGTGACCTCAATCTGTTGACCACCCTAAGCAAAAAGTAACCCCAATCAGCGGATTTAAGCATGTTTATCCCTAATCCTAAACCCTCTCAGAAACCTATATAAGGAGGCCTTCTCTCACTCAAAACCAACACTTCACCCACTTCACCAAGCAACGAAGCTATGACGACATTGCTCACAACGAGGAGCTAGGGATGGATCTCTACTCTCTCTCCCTCTCTCTCTCTCTCTCCCTCTAGTATGCTACATTACTAGCCCTAAAACCTAAATAAGGAGTCTTCTCTCATGCTCCATGGCCACCATCCTCGCCATCATTCTCTAAGGTATTGATGTGTTGCTAGTAGGATCATACCTACTTGCTGGGTTGATTGTTTTTGACAAGGGATTATGCCATCCTTGGCTTGCTTCTCTATATCCTTGTTATGTATGATCAGATGCCGTTGTATTGTTAAGCTGATGTCTTGTGTATATATATGCTACATAAGGTCCCTAAGCTTCGTTTCTATGTGTTTTGCCATATTTTTTGATGCCATCATAATGCCAGAAGTCTCACTTGCCTATGTGCACTATGTGTGAGGTCCCTAAACCTCTTAATTTAGGGTGGTGCCCCTTTGTTTTGTTCTTTGCTTGTTTGCATGAGGCGTGGTTTGTGGAGTGTGCACGAGTACAGAGGCCACCCGATTGCACTGATCTTTTTTCCGCTATCATTTTGGTGCCCCCACGGAGGAGGGCTACACAGACCTTCAGTCCACAAGCAATGAAGATGTGCAATCTACAACATGGACGAATGGCGTGAGGAGTTTGCAAATTGGAGAACAGAAGAGGAGGAGGCTTTAGAGGCATTAAAAGCTTTCATCGAGGTCTTGTTACCAGGTTGCAGTGTCATTGAAATTCAAGAAGTAAGTTCTTCTACATGCCTTGTTCGTGATCGTCGCCAACGAAGGAGAGTAAGAAGAAGAGCTTGATATACCTCTCCTCTCAACCTATGAGTGCTCCAGAAACCTCCAACGCACACGAGCTTGAAATATTCTATATCAACATACACGAAGGTACTGTGACACACATTAAGGGAAGAGAAAGCATCACCAGACCTCTCTTTCCTGAGGAGCCGACTAAGAGGAGGAATATCACCTCTACACCTAAGTGGCCCAAGGCCGCAGCGCGTGCTCAAGCGTAAGGTAACATTTGTCTTAATCTCATTAATAAGGGATTACATGACCATTACAGACAAGAAAAAGGCTAGTGAGCAACCAACTTCAACCTCCAACTTGCAACCACGACTCTCACCCCTAAATCCTCCTGAAGCAAAGAGGCGAAGGCTTGCCTACAAGATTGCCGCCCGTCTGCGAGTGCTCCCAGTGCACTTTGTGAATCCAGACACCACCAATCCAAAGCCAACCTCCTGTCCGCGTGAAGATCACGTTGGAAATTGTACAAAGTGCTTTGGAGACCGGGTGAAAAGCCTCCCTGCCCTACCTTTGCTGCTAATTTTCAAGAAGTTATCTCAATCTAAAGAAACTATCTTAGTTGATGATGTGCTGCACATTAATGGTGTCACTTTCATTCGTCATGCTGATTATGGTAATAGCATCCAATTGTTGCTTGCTAAAAGGCTCAACATTGTACAAAGCGTTGCCATCACGCTTTACGTCTTCACAGATGCATCAGGAAGAGTTGAAGTGATCCGAGGTGCTGACCTTCTGTGGCTGATCAGGCTCATTGGTCCCAAGGTGGTGCAACTAAGCTAGGCTCTTGTGTGTAAGTATGGATGCCAATAATGAGAATGATGATCCCCGCATGTTTCCTTTCCATTTTGTGCGTCATATCCGTGTGAATATTTGTATTGATAGAAAAATCTTTTATCAGAAAAGAATAGCCCTGTTGTTTGGAGCCGAGAGACTTGGGGAAATCTTGCGCTCTCCTTATCCTGTCATTCTACCCTTACTAGACTATTACCATTCCTTTGATGTGTCGATCTTCATCCTATTTTGAGCTAAGTTGTGCTAAAGCTCCAAATTGTAATTACCATACTCTATTTTAAAATAAATTGGAGCTGTTTGTGTAATTGTTTACTCTCTCACTTATGGCCTTCCCTAATTTTTATGGTAAGCCTCGGGACGTTGCTCCAGACTTTTTGGATAATACAAGCACCAGTAGAGATCCCTCCACTACCATCGGGAGGGGAGGACAGGGCTGTCTCTGTCATAAGTCTTGACAATGGTAAGGATAAAGGGAAAGAAAAAATGGAGGAAGCTGTTGCCATGCCAATAAAGAGAGTTAGGAGACAAAGAACTGATGAAATGGAAGCTTCAGAGCCGGATAAAGGGAATGAGGGTTCCTCCCAAGTGATAGGAGACAAGAAAAGGAAGAGTAGGTCAAGGAGGCACATAGGAGTAGAAGACTTTCCACTTGGGGTAGGATCCATACCTTACGACCTGGTAGCAGATGTGAGTAAGAAAGGACCAAAGATTTCATGGCAGCAACTCCCTTTCCCCAAAGATGCGTAGAACCTGGTCTAAGATGGTCAGCACCAGGAGGGCTAAGGCAAAGTCAGTTGGGTCTATTAGTGCAAGAGGCATGAAGGATATCGTGCCAGTCATTGATGCAGAGATTAAGAGTCAGCGAGTCTCCAATGTGTACGTAGATGGTGGAGCCGAGATTTGTGTTATGACAGAGAAATTAATGCACAGGTTGGGTTTGGAAGTAAACGAGCAAACTTCCTTACAAGCTAAGATGGAAAATAATGTAAGGGTGGCTTATGTGCGAAAGGTTAATGGAGTGAAGGTTTCAGCTTTTGGTGTGGCAATCTCAATTGATGCTTATGTGATCCCAACTAAGGGGGAGGGCTATCCGCTAATCCTTGGAAGACCTTGGCTTATGGCTATGAAAGCTAGGCAAGATTGGGAGACAGGTTCCCTTGAGTTGCGACCAAATCATAAGGTAGGTGGCAAGCAACAAAAAATTGTGTATGACATGAAGCAGGGTAGACAACACGACCTAGAGATGGAGACTTCTATGGATGAATGGAGCACAAGCAGCTGCTCTTCATCTGAGGATGAGTCATCTGAGGAGGATGCTAGCTCTTTGGAAGTCATGGGTATAATACTGCGAAACCCAGAAGGAGAAGGTGGTCAAGACTCTCTAAACAAGGAAGAAGCCACAGGCTTAGAGGAGATGCTAGCTAAGGACCTACTAGAAGAAGAGAGAGAACCCTATTTGCAGGTACTAAAGAAGCATGCTGGCCTCTTTATAACTGATTACGAGCACATTAAAGGAGTGACGGTAACCCAACACCATATCCAATTAAAGGAAGGTGTCAAACCAGTGGTGCAAAGGCTAAGGAGATTAGGGCTAGTGCAACAAGATGCACTCTCAAAAGAAGTAAAAAGATTACTCAAGGCAGGATTTATCTACCCAGTGGAAGATTCTGAGTGGGTGTCTCCAGTTGTGGTAGCACCAAAGAAAAATGGGAAGTGGAGGGTATGTGTGGATTACAAGCCTCTAAACGCAGCCACAAAAAGGGACCATTTTCCTTTGCCTTTTCAAGATGAAATACTAAATGAAATGGCTGGTCATGAAAGGTACACAGTGTGTGATGGGTACTCAGGCTACTTCCAAATCAGAATTGCAGATGAAGACCAAAGAAAGACTACCTTCATAACACCTTGGGGGTGTTTTGCTTATAGAGTTATGCCTTTTGGTTTAACTAATGCCCCAGCTACTTTCCAGAGGTTTATGAACTTGGTGTTTCAACCTTACTTTGGTAAGTCCATACGAGTCTTCATTGATGATTTTTGCATTTACAGCTCTAGGGAAGTACATCTGTCCAAGGTTGATGAAGGTTTCACCCGTCTGGCCCAATTGGGTGGGCAATTGAATAAAGACAAGTGCCACATAGGTGAGAGCAAGGTCACTTTACTAGGCCATGTTGTGTCTCAAGATGGTATTGAGGCTGACCCTGAAAAGGTAAAGACATTGTTAGCTTTACCTACTCCTTCAAACGTGAAGCAACTAGTCTCCTTCATTCAAAAGGTTCGCTACATGGGACGATTCATACATCTCCTTTCTCAGGCAATCTATCCCTTGCAGCAGCTCACTAAACACACTACATTGACATGGAGTGAGGAGGGTGAAAGGTGCTTTCAAGAAGTTAAAACCATTTTGAGCTCATTGCCTGTCGTCCTACAACCCACATGGGGTGAATTATTCTATGTAAATCCTAGTGTAGGTCCAGAAGCTCTAGGAGCTGTCTTGATGCAAAAAGACCCAAAGACATCTCTCATGAGACCAGTCTACTTCTCTAGTAGAGTGATGACAGCTGCTGAAAAGGGTTTCAGCGCAACTGAGCAATTGGTGCTAGCTCTTAAGTTTGCAGTGGAGAAGTTTCGGGCTTACTTACTTCCGAGACAATTTGTGGTGATCACAACTGAGGAGGTTTTTCCATATGCCCTACAACACATGGAATTGTCTCAAAGAATAGCAAAGTGGGTGGTGCAGCTTCAAGAGTTTGACTACACACTACAAGTAGAGGATTCCACCCGTGCTTGTTTGGCAGTTGTCCTCACACAAAGGTGTTATGAGAAGGCCAAGAAAGAGGCACCTAGTAAGGTACCGCCTATCCCAGAGCCTGAAGTTCTACTGGGAGCACGCAGTCTGTATTTTGATGGGGCTTACAAGAGGACCAAAAACAAGGCATCAGCAGGCATAGTAATATTAGGTCCAGAGAAGGAGAAGATCTTTGCAAAAGGGTTTCATCTAAAAGAGGATCATTCTAACAATGAAGCAGAGTACCATGCCCTTGTTTTAGGGTTGCAATGTTGTCTTTCTCAGGGCATCACAAAGCTAAATGTTTTTGGTGACTCCATGTTGATTGTTAAGCAAATGGTTGGTGTATGGACCTGTAAAAATGACAAATTGTCTACTAAGATGAGGGAAGCAAAGGCCTTGTTGAAGGGTTTTAAAGAAGTTCGAGTGCACTTTGTACCTAGAGATCAAAATCGAGAAGCAGATGCCTTAGCAGGTGAAGAACTACAAACTCTCATAGTAGGTGCTATCCTTGTGAAAAGTCCTTTATACCAGGGAAAGGAGGAGCTGCATGATTTACTTTACTTTCTTGAGCATTGTGAAGCACCCTCTGGTATGAGTAAAAGTGAACGTAGGTGGTTGGCAAAAAAGGCTACCAGCTATAGCTTAGTGAATGAGGACTTGTATTGTAGAGGGAAAGATGCTGTCTTAAGGAGAGTTCCTGCATCCCAAGAGATAAAGGATATTTTGTTTAGTTGTCATGAAGGTGTGTGTGGTGGCCACTTTGCACAAGAGATTACTAGCAGAAAGATTTTACAAGCAGGGTTCACGTGGCCAAGCCTCCATCGAGATGTACAACATTGGTGCTGCACATGTGAGGTTTGCCAAAAAGCTGGACCAAGGCGTCTTACCCATGAAAATCAGCATCCAATCAAAACCTATGGGCCATTTGAAAAATGGGGGATAGATGCAATAGGGCCACTACCTTGCACTCAATCAGGGAAGGAATACATCATTATGGGGGTGGAGTACATGACCAGATGGGCAGAAGCTCGTCCCACAAAGCGCATCACAGCCAAGGACGTGAGTGATTTCATTGTTGAATGCCTTTGTTGCCATTTTGGCACACCTTTGGAGATTCTCTCGGATAGGGGACCGGGATTTCGAGCTGATTTAGTCGCGCAATTGATGAGCAAGTTAAAAATCAAGCGCAGGCACTCTACACCATACTACCCTCAGTGCAATGGTCCTGTGGAAAAGGTAAATGGTCTTATATGTAAAATCATCACTAAGCAAGTGCATTTACATCCTAAGGCATGGGACAAACACCTAGATGCAGCACTTTGGGCCTACAGAACATCCTTTAAAACATCCTTGGGGTATACACCTTTTCACTTGGTTTACGGGCAAGAGGCACTATTGCCTATAGAAGTGGAGCTAGCGAGCCTCCGAGTTCTAAAAGCACATCAAGAGGATAGTCAAGAGAAGCAGGTGGAAGGAAGAATCATCGATTTGGAGAGGTTAGGGCTAGATCGAGAGTCAGCAGTGAAGTACTATGCAGCCCAGGCAGAGAAGAAACGAAAGAAGTTCAATCGCAACCTTGTCAAGAAAGGTATCAAGGAAGGTTCCTTAGTGCTCAGATACGACAATCGCTTTGATCGCAGGAAGGATGGTAAGTTCTTGCTTAAGTGGGAAGGCCCTTTTGTAGTGATACAGAGGTTCTCAAATGGTAGTTACCAACTAGGTGACCTAGATGGTAAGGTACATCAGACCCCGGTAAATGGTTGGCGATTGAAGGCCTACCAATGTCGTCTTTCACAGCCATATGCTGGTGAAATCAATGCTAAGGATGGTTCAGAGGAGAGCTCATCATATTCGAGCTCCAACTAAGGTAACAATCATGTACAAAGTCGTTTCAAAAAAAAAAAAAAAAAGAGAAGACAAAAAAAAAGAAAAAAAAAAAGGAAAAAAAGAGAAGAAAAAAAGAGAATGCTACCAATGAAAGCGGATATTGACAATGGATGGGGTATGGCTTTCAAGGGTCTAGGAGACCAGTTGTTAGTCATGGATGGATACAATTATTCATCAGAAAGGACTAAACAGGGTGCATCAGCCAAGAAAGCAGTAACATGGCAAATTCAATTGGTACCAGGTGGGTAAGTATTCAAGAGAACCCTATTGTAGCACAACCTATAGCTAGAGGCATCAAATACCTCTAGCTTAAGGGGGAGGGCTATATGATGCATGGTTTTTAGGACCCCTTCTGAAGATGCAATAAAGGCACAGTCAGTTGTTGGGGAGATGAGGATACTCTAGTCCAAGGGATCTCGAAAGAGAAGAAAAATCTACTTCACAAGCACCAAAGAGTAAAAAGTGCCATGGACAGAAGATACGTGGGAACGAGCTCTTATGCATGCCTACAACCTATATCTTACAGAATAGCCCATTCTAGGTGTGAATTTCTAGTGAAATTTACACGAGGATGTTCGTGTGGACTCACAGCACAGCATACTCCGTTTTCACTTTTTTACCGACACTAAATATTTTTTACCACAGTAAATATTTTTCACCTACATGGTAAATACAAATCACGTTTTACCTACAGTAACTTTTTTTACCCATGGTAAATATTTTTTACTGCACCATAAGTATTTGGTAGGTAACAGTTCACTGATACTAGAAGCAGTGATTGGGCATTAGCAATGCAGTTACAGGAGGAGAAAAGGGGAAAATATTATGGTAAAGGTGAGTCAACAGGGAAAAAGACTTTTGAGTTGAAAAGAGACATGCTGATTTTTTCAAAGAACACATGTCAAAAGAAGCCATGGTTGAGGATTTTTTGAGAATTTGATTTTCAGGAGGACCCAGCAGGTCCCCCACTGACATGTGCAAAACCTCCAGTTTCAACAGCCACCTTACCTGCTCTTAAATGCTGGTCAAGGCCTTATCCCCATGTGTCACAATCAGAAAAATCAGCATTTACCCTCCCCTCTCACATCACTCTAGAGAATATCTTGATGGTGACATATCAGGTGACCTCAATCTGTTGACCACCCTAAGCAAAAAGTAACCCCAATCAGCGGATTTAAGCATGTTTATCCCTAATCCTAAACCCTCTCAGAAACCTATATAAGGAGGCCTTCTCTCACTCAAAACCAACACTTCACCCACTTCACCAAGCAACGAAGCTATGACGACATTGCTCACAACGAGGAGCTAGGGATGGATCTCTACTCTCTCTCCCTCTCTCTCTCTCTCTCCCTCTAGTATGCTACATTACTAGCCCTAAAACCTAAATAAGGAGTCTTCTCTCATGCTCCATGGCCACCATCCTCACCATCATTCTCTAAGGTATTGATGTGTTGCTAGTAGGATCATACATACTTGCTGGGTTGATTGTTTTTGACAAGGGATTATGCCATCCTTGGCTTGCTTCTCTATATCCTTGTTATGTATGATCAGATGCCGTTGTATTGTTAAGCTGATGTCTTGTGTATATATATGCTACATAAGGTCCCTAAGCTTCGTTTCTATGTGTTTTGCCATATGTTTTGATGCCATCATAATGCCAGAAGTCTCACTTGCCTATGTGCACTATGTGTGAGGTCCCTAAACCTCTTAATTTAGGGTGGTGCCCCTTTGTTTTGTTCTTTGCTTGTTTGCATGAGGCGTGGTTTGTGGAGTGTGCACGAGTACAGAGGCCACCCGATTGCACTGCTCTTTTTCCCACCATCAACACACACACACACACACACTGTTAGCAGCAAGCTAACGTGGACACCATTTTTCGGAGTTCTCTTTGTAAAACAATTATTATTATGATAAATCGGGAATATTGTAACTCTTGTTTTCTGGATAAACCTTGTAATTAATGAGCCGGGGCTACAAGCTTCCAGATTGTATGAGCCATTCAATTCCCAGCTTTGGTAGAACTCCAGATTATTACTTTTGACTACTCAAAAACCTTGGCTAACGTATAAAAGCCAATTTTTGTAAGTTTTTTACAAGTTTTTGGATAAGAAATACACAGCGTGAGCTAACGGCGCTCACTTCTTTCCTTCTCGCGCTTCCTAATCCCTCTCCGGTTGTCACATTGCGAATGCGTTTTTTGCATTGCAACCACATGTAAGAGCTCTACGCATTAACATAAGCCATTCACGATATTTCGTAGCTTTTGGTGTCGTCGACCCACGGCCTAATTTCATCATAACTAAAAATTTACACTTTTAAAACAAAAACTAAGCATAGGCGGGGTATTGGGACATCATTGCTAAACATTTAGATGTATTTTGGGTCGAAAATCATTAGGTCAAAAATCCATTACTGTTATTAATCACGATTTTGGAACTTGACCTAAAGTGGGGTTTGAGGCCATAGGCATGTGTGCTTAGGTCTTGTAAACTTGTCCTAGAAGTTTCGTTACGTTTGGATGTCATTTGATGCTGTAACGGATGTGATTTGCTTGCCAATGAGCGATTGGCTTTTGGTGATTTCAGTCACTTGAGTGTAGTCTGAGTTAGATGCAAGTTGTTAGTTGTTTTCCGAGAGATTGACAACCTTTTGTAGCCTCTATGCACTAGTCGAGTCAGCTTCATCCCATGGTTTGACAAATTAATCGTGGTTCTCGCTAATACTGCAATAAGATAGGATGGTGAGGTTATACATGCATCTCACATTTGGCGCCGTTGCGGGGGATTGAAGAGACCTAAACTATGGAAAAACACGAGCGTTTTCTGTAATTATCCTTTAACTTCCTCTAGGTTCGCCTAGAGTTCAAAACTCTCTTTTAGAAACCGCATAGCTTAAGATTGCCGTCTTTTGCTGTGTAGAGGTAGCTTGGAGGTAAGTTGTACTTGCCAAATTTGTAGATTTAGATTAGGATTTGAAGAATGATTGGTAGACGAGACAAGTCTTAAGATCAAGACTCTGAAAAACATAAAAAAACAGAAGAAAACGAGTGTTTGTGGACACTTTCCACAACCCCATTGCATGAGAAATTAGGAGTAGGGTAAGTAGGATCCGAGGTGGATTTCATAGCATTGCTCTCTCTGAAAGAATCAAGTGTGAGTTGTTATGTAAAGTTGCAAAATTTGAGGTCTACGGCTAGAAATAGCACGAAAAGACTTGAATTCACTCAATCCAACTGGGGAGTAAGCCTAAGAGTTGTCTCAACCAGTGGATAAGCTCAAGGACACTTCGAGGTAAAAATTTCAAGAAGTTGACAAAAACTTAGATTATTTACTTTTTCTTGACATTTTAGGCCAAATTAAGTTTTGACTTGATTTATGGACTTAAAAAACATTATACAAGGACTATCCTTGAGAAAATTGCAAAAAAGTGCTCATTTCAAGCCTCAAGTTAATAATCGCGATTATTAACTTTTTGCTCTAAACTAGACAAGACTCATATCATTGACTCATTGCATATGTACAAACAAATTTTGTAAAGACATAAGAGATTTGGATCACTAAACTAACAAAAAACGGGGTGAAAACTAAAGTTTGTACTGACTTTTTGAATCTTGAGTGTGAATTGAGGAAAAATTTATCCAAACTTGTTGAAAATTGGTTCATAGGCTTATATTGATGTGATAAACATGTGTATATGCTCAATTGACCAAAAACTTACAAAATTTTGACAAAAGTAAATAATCGCGAATATTTACTTCTGCCCTGTTTTTGAACTTTTTGACCAAGTTGGCATACCACTAGCTTTACGTTGTAATAAGCCCACAAACCAAATTTGGTAAGATTTGGATCAGTGGAGTGAAAACTGTGACAAAAAATGCAAAGTTAGTATGCGGGGACAGATAATTGATGACCATTTGACCAAAAATTATCCAAACTTGATGAAAATTGGCTAGTGACCTTAACATAAGGTGCCTAATAGATCTGTGTCAAAGTTGGGATAGAAATTTGCAAAAACTTATCAAGAGTAAATAATCATGATTATTTACATTTGCTTCAAAACTTGGCGCTTTTGCAAATTTGAGTATACCACAAGCTCAAGCACATCAAGTAGACCCCACAAATCAATTTTAATGAAATTTGGACCACAAAAGTGAGACTTAAGCCAGATTCTCGAAATCAGAGTCCGCGGACACGGAACAGTGGTTAAACTTGATCAAATTTTATCCAAACTTGTTGAAACTTGCCCAAGGGCTATAACAAGTTGTCTACTTGCCAAACCAATCCAAAAAGTGGAAAAAAGTGACAAAAGTAAATAATCGCTATTATTTACTTCTGCCATCTAGAGACTTCAATTTTGATCTTTGGGCTTATACAATGTTACACCAGCATAATATAAGGCCACATGGAAATTTTGGGTTCAATTGGATCAAACTTGGTACAGATATGCTCAGTTTACAAATTGCATATTAGACCTTTGATTTTGCTAAGCTGAATCTGAAAGTCAAAATTTTGACTTCCATAGCACGAATTGAAGTGAAATACAGAGACTAGTCATTGGAGTTCTCAAGAGCTCTATTGTCCTTATAGAAAAGTAGCTAATTTGATAAATTTTGTACAGGAATCGGGTTGCAGACGAGGGTGGCTTGACAGAAGTTGTAATTGAATCAAGCGGACATTGACGACAAGTCAATCCCAGGTGAGTACTCTATCATGGGCTTCATACGTCTATATAAACCTTAGATCCGGTCATGTAATAGGAAATCAAGGCCTATTCGGGGAAAACACCAGTAGAGTATCCACTGAAGAAAGCGTGAATCAAGGCAATTCCTTGCATAGAATTCTTGAAGAAGTCTCGGACACTTTTTCAGATTCAACATCCGAAATGTCTTCTTACTCAACTCACTCGAGAACCGGAACGACAATGCGCTATAAGCATATACTCTCTTTTTACAAGACTAATCATCATGGAGTACAGGTTTACTTGGATCCTAATGAAGAGTATGCTATTCGCATTGATGATCATGGTATTGAGTTAGAAGAAGAGGTTATGGCAAACAAACAAGGAAAATTATACATGGATCGAAATGGAACTCAATATGTACAGGTTGAAAATCCAGATGTGATAGACAAATGGGGCTTAGAAGTAAACACTATAATCCCACATATGTCAGCAAAAGAAGGACCACCAACTTTGGAATTCGAGAGATATGATCAAGTAGACCTGAAGCCTTTGAAACGGCTTAGTACCGATAATCCTACGATCGGAGTCTATTGTTGGGAAGATAGAAACATAAAAGATCTTTTGTGGACTTCTCATGCTAGACCAAGGCAATTAACGGCCACCATGAAGATAATCTATATCTTCAAAATCAAATATAAGGGATCTGTGGATCTACCAACTTACTGGTTTAGGGATTTTTATAACAACAATTTTGCTATGATGACTTTTGAGGAAGTAGAACGAACCAAATACTAGGGGTATTCCATACGGGATTGGATATTGGGTCAAGGACCAGAAACCACTACAAGAGACGAACATCGTGAGAGATCATCTGAGAGTAATGTGAAGAAACCAGAAACCACCTCATCACGTAGAAAAATGGGTGACACTAAGGCTAGCCTAGGGCTACATGAGTCACTATTTCCGACAGATTGGTTTGAAGGACTCGGAACAGGACCAACTCCTAGAAGAGCTGGAGTTGAACCAAATAGACGTGTCAGACCAGCTGATTTCCAAAAATGGGTTAGAAAATACAGTGGGTCAGGGGATCCATATGACCACTTAGCAAGCTTCAAGCAAGCGCTAAGAGCAGAGCGTATGTTCGACTTCCACACTCAATTCGAGGGGTTTGAAATGACATTAGAAGGAAAAGATTTGACATGGCTCCAAAACATTCCACCAAGGCCAATCATGGATTTGAATACATTAGCTCAAGGATTTGTAGCTGCTTGTTCTAAAATGGAGATTAAACATAATACGGTAGCTCAAATCTACAGCCTCAAATAGAAACATGCTGAGTCTGTTAGGGATTATGCAATTCAAATGAAACAATACATTGCCAGATATCCAGAGATGGAGATACCTGTAGAGGAGCGACTTGTATCATTGTTTCTGGAGGGATTTCTAAACAAAGAACTTCATGCTATACTCTATAGTAAAAATCATACAACCCTAGAAGCGTGTGTGTCTGATGCTATCGACCTAGGAGACAATTGTGAGATCTTTAATGAAGGGGATGTTCCTAAGGATAACTAAAGCGAGAAGACTACATCCACAAAACTAGCACAAGTGGGAACGGCTGCTGTGGCACCACTCTCAGCCATAGAAGATATGCTAAAAAGGATGAATGACATGATGAACAATATGCAGAAAGCACCTATGAGAGGACCAGGACAGGGGATATCCCCACAAGGACAACCAATTAGGCCACAAAAATGGTGTACAATCGAGGGTAAATGGACCAACCACGAGACCCATGAGTGCTACTTCAGACCAAAGTATGATGGGAATGTTCAGTACTTGCCCATGAGGCCACCAGGACAACCCATGTACAGATATCAACCTAATATGGCTCAAGTTCAAAGACCACCAATGGGTATGGAGAGACCTCAACCTGTGTTGGGACAACAACCTCCTTATTTAGGACATAATGCGGTGCCTGCAAAGTACATGCACTCAGAAGGAGTCATAGATGAACAAGCATTAGTGCCTGTTACAACCTATGCAGAGTCTAGTCCATCTACAATAATGGTAGAGGGAGATTGGTATAGTCCACCACCACCACCAATGGAGGAAACCATGACTTATGCTCCACCAGAGCTCGTACCAATGTATTATGTAGCTAATCAAGGTGTTAGACCTCCCACGGGAAGACCCATGATGAAGCCCAAAACAGGAAACTGTCATAACTGTGGTGCTGATGACCATTGGAAGAACGAATGTCCAGAGCCTGACAAAAACCTCAAACCAATTGAAGCCTATTGCATACAATGTTGCAAAAAGAGAGGACACTTTTCGAAAGATTGTCTTAAGAACCCTTTGAATAAGGGAAAAACTGTAGTCAACGTAGTCCAAGTGATGCCTAGTAGCTCATCAGAGAGCGAACCAATTGTTCCAATCAAGGTAATCACTAGAGCCCATGCAAAGAAAAAAAAACACAATTCCTCTGATGATTCGGAGAACACGAAAGGTTTTTTCTCAAAGAATCAAAAAGAGCAGAAGCAAAAGATATGAGGAGAGAAAACAAAAACAATGGGTTGAAAACGAAGAGAAAGCAAAAATTCTAGCCCAGGACAAGTTGAAAGAAACTGGCAGTGAATTCAAGGAAACAACCGTGAAATCTGGAGGATCCATTCTGGTTGATAAAATTTTTGAGCCTATCAATGCTGCCATGGAAGCCTACCAAGCAGGACTTAAAGCAGGCCAAAACATAAAAACAAATGGAAAGACTATCCATCCCCAGACATGGAAGTAGCTAAGCTGGAAGCTTATCAAAATTTGGTAAGAATCACGCAGGAAATGCTGGATAAACAGAAACCCAAGCTTGAAAGTATTGCAAAAGAGGAAGAGCTTGCGATAGAAGAAATAAAAGCAAAATCTGAGGTGGTGGCAGAACCCCACCTTGAAACAAATGAACCAGATCTCATAGTGTCGGACAATGAAGATGCCTTAGACGGAATTCCATTCGTGGAGGAAGACTAGCCAAGACACTTATGGGAAAAGGTAAGGGAGATCAATGATGGGAGCCTAACTTTAAAGTCCGCTCCTATAGAGAAAGTCTCGTTGGATAACCTACCATCTGATATAAACATGGATATACAATCCTTATATGGGGATTGCGGATTACCTTCTTACTTGGGAGATAATGAAGATGAATCTATCATTTGTAAAACCACTCAAGTCAAAAGAGCCAAACAGACCCTAGAAGTGGACAACATTCATGCAATCATGTCTACACCTATCCAATGCACACTTACTTTGGGAGAAGTGTTGAAACTCAGGCCATACTTACGGAATGATTTACAAAAAACCCTAGAAAAGGTGGGGATAACGAGGTTAATCTCTAAGAATCTGGAAAACTTGAAAAATGGAACGGAAAACAAAGAGATACAATCAATTTCTATGAACAAGGCCGGAGAATATTATGAAGGGGAAGAAGGAAACACTACCCTCCGAGTGAAATATAATGACATTGAAACCATGGCAATATTGGATAGTGGAGCGGGCATAGCCATAGCAACTAAAGCAGTATGGGAATCTTGGGGACATCCAGTTATTAGACAAACGCGAATGAAATTATAGTTGGCTGACGGACACATTGAAAGACCATTAGGGCTATTAGAAAAAGTGATAGTCAACTCCAATGGAATTGAATATCAACACACTTTTGCCATAGAAGACTTTGGAAAAAAACTCAACTATGAAATCATATTGGGAAGACCTTTCATGCGACATGTACAGCTTATCCAAGATTGGGAAAACAACTATCTGTACTTAAAGCAGGTGGGATCTATAACAAGAGTCAAGCTAAAGGACCACACCTATAGAGACGTCTTGACAACACTCATCCAAGAGTTTGATTCAGTCTCTTCGGCTGAAACTAAACTTCCATCTTGGCTAAAATAAGACACTCCTATTTGGATGTGCGGAGCTTCAAAAAATGGAAGCTTAAGGCGAGAGGAATGTATCCTAGAAAGGGATTGTGCAGATGAAGCCTACATACCAGAACCCTTTCCAGAACATTTATTTGAACCATTTGAGTGGCCTCAAATCTTAGCGACAATGGATGTTTGTGTGAATACATCTATGCCTACTCAATTTTGCAATGAGGATGGCTATGAAATAATTCCCATCCAAATGATGTCAGTCCTTAACATTGAAAATAAGGATGAGGAAACACAAGACTTGATGAAAGCTCAACAAGTCTTTTCTGACCTCTATTACGATGCAACTAATGAGTTGGATGAACACTTAGCTACCTCCGAAGATTTGGGATCCGAAAAAGAACATACAAGAGCTCAACTACTCTTAAGGGGAACGGAGGAAAAGTTTTTTGACTTTCCAAACCAAAAATCAAGACGACAAAAATGGTATAGAAGAAAGAGGGACACTAAAATTGTGAAAGCACGACCTATGCCATCAGTCTCTAGTAAAACACAATTCTTGATGTAGATAGATGCTAATGATTGTGTCAAGGACAAAATAACTGGGGGATATCCTTCAAACGGAGACTCAAAAATGTCTCAGACATCGAGAAAAACAAGGAAGGGTACTCAAGAAGAACATCATGATAAAAAACCACTCATGACCAGAGTTGAGCGGAAAAAGAAATATCAAGAGTTGAAAAAATCTCTAAAGGAGATATACATCACCGAAATGGAAACCACGGAAGAGGATGGGAAGGATGTAATGCATGCTCCATCCCATTACAAAAAGTATACTCTCCAAGATCGGAAAATCATAATTGAACAACATGTTAGGGAACTACGGAAACAAGGTGAGTCTTACGAAGGACCTGAAAACGCTAAAAGGGTAGACTTGGCTGAACCAAGGGAAGAGCCTAGACCGGCCTACATTGCAAATGACCTCATAGAAGAAGAAGAAAAGCTTTTGCTAAGCTTGTTAAAGGAATACCGAGATATCTTTGCTTGGTCTTACAAGGATCTCAAGGGTGTTGATCTAGAAATCTGTCCACATACTATACCCATGAGAGATGATGCAAAACCAAGTAGACAGAGACCATACACTTATAATGAAACATTTCCCAGGAAGTTCAAAGAAGAAATTGAAAAACTAAAGGAAGCTGAATTCCTTTACGAAATTGAACACACTGATCAGGTGTCCCCAATTGTGGTAGTACCTAAGAAGAATGGGAAATTACGAGTGTGCGCTATTCTCAAAAAAGTGAATGCAGCTACCATTAGAGACAACTTTCCGCTTCCGATAATGGAGCACGTTTTAGAACGAGTGGCAGGAAAATAAACTTACAACTTCCTAGATGGTTTTTCAGGATACAATCAACTTTTGGTTGACCCAAAAGATCAGCATAAAACTACTTTTGCAACTAAATGGGGTATATTTGCCTATCGGGTTATGCCGTTTGGGTTAACTAATGCTCCAGCCACATTTCAGAGATTGATGAGCCATGTTTTCAAAGAGTATCTTTGGAAATTCTTGGAGGTATACATGGATGATTTATGCGTACATTCGTCAATTCGAGCTGATCATTTTGAACACCTCGAAAAGGTATTCAAGAAATGTAGACTTTACAGGATTTGCTTAAACCCTGAAAAGTGCACATTCATGGGAAGACAAGGGAAAATTCTTGGACATATAGTGTCTAAAAATGGCATAGCTACCGATATTAAAAAGATTCATGTCATTGCTGATTTGCCTAGACCAACAACAGTCAAAGGGGTACAAGCCTTCATGGGACATTGTGGATATTATTGACGGTTCATCTACATGTATGCCATAATTGCAAAGCCCATGTATAGCTTGATTACGCACTTTGAATGGACTGAGGCATGTGAAGAATCCTTCATGAAGCTTAAGAAAGCTCTCTCCTCAGCTCCAATATTGAAAGCAACCGATTGGGATAAAGTATTCCATGTGCACGTAGATGCTTCAAACTTTGCTATTGGTTGTATACTAGCCCAACCAGGAGATGGGAAAATTGACTTTCCTATTTCTTATGGTAGCCGACAATTAAATATGGCAGAAAATAATTACACCACCACTAAAAGAGAAGGACTAGGAATGATCTATGCCGTTAAAAAGTATAGGCATTACCTATTGGCCAACAAGTTTGTGTTATTTGTGGACCACCAAGCTTTGTTATATTTGGTCAACAAACTATGCAGCACAGGGAGAATAGTGAGATGGTTCATCATTCTTCTCGAATTTGATTTCACTGTGGTTGTTAAAAAAGGCCCTACACATCAATGAGCAGATCATTTGTCCATGATTGTTTCGGGGGAATCACCTAAAGGGGTAGATGATGATCTACTTGATGCCTATTTGTTCTCCGTGGAAATGATACCAAGATGGTTGGAAAAAATTGTGTCATTAATGACGATAGTTCAAGTGGATTCACCACTCCCTATCACAATTGATTTAATCAAGCAATCGGCTACCTATGAGTTACTAGCTGGGAGGCTATATAAAAGAAATCGAGACGGGATATTGCTTTTATGCATTAACCCTGAAGAAAGGGATCAGTACCTAAGTCAAGCACATGTTACCATAGTAGGACTTCACTTTGCGGAAGACCAAACTATGCAACGAATCTTAAGACCTGGAGTATTTTGGTCGACTATGAGGAGAGATGTTTGATCTTTTGTAAGAGATTTCCCTCAATGTCAGAAACAACAACCCATTCCTCATGTAACATTGTTTCAAATGTCACCTGTTCCTAAGTGGAGTAACTATGTGGTTACTTACTTATCATGTCGAACATTTCCTGAGGATATGAGTAAACACCGTCAACGAGAAATTGAAATGGAAGCAAGAGACTATGCTCTTATTGGGAACCAATTATATCGGCGAGGTAAAGATCAACATTTGCGTCTTTGTGCAAATGAAAACGAGTATATTCCGATTATAGAACAAGCACATGTTGGATTAGCTGGAGGTCACTTTTCTAGTGAGACCACCGCAAGAGAAATCTAGATGGCAGGCATATGGTGGCCAACACTTTTTGCAGATGCCAAAGAATATGTTCGAAGGTGTGATGCTTGTCAACGAGCAAAAATGCCAACACGAGAAGACAACATGCCCTTAAGAACAATGATGGGGGCTAGAGCCTTCGCAAAATGGGGTATAGATTTTGTGGGACTAATACAACAACCTGCTTATAGAACCCAATACAATATATCATTATAGCTATGGACTATTTGACCAAATGAGCAGAGGCTAAAGCGACTCAAAAGAATGATACCAGAACCACTGTTGCATTCTTATATGAGTATGTATTCGTAAGGTGTGGACTGCCAATAGAGATTGTCAGTGATTGGGGAACTCATTTTCTCAAGGAGGTAATAGAGTATTTGCTAAATGAGTTTATGGTTATCCATAACAAATCAGCTCCCTATCACCCACAAGAAAACGAACAAGCTGAGCATACGAATAAAAGTCTTAGCTTAGTACTGACCAAAGTGGTTAGTTCTGGAAGGACCGACTGGGAAATGAATCTCCATGCTGCTCTATGGGCTTATCGAGTTTCATTCAAAACAACTTTAAATGCTACACCCTTTAATCTTGTTTATGCTCTTGATGCCATACTACCAATAGAATTTCTATTGTCGACATTAAGGGTAGCACAAACTCTTGAGTGGACTGGACATGAATTGTCAGAAAGACTTGAAGATTTGGAAAAGCTAGACGAGCAAAGGCTAACTAATGTAGCTCATATCTATGCACAAAAGCGGAAACAAAAACAGTTTTTTGATTCCTACTTAATCACCAAAATTTTCAAGAAAGGGGACTTAGTTCTAGTCTATTCCCTTACGCAACACATTCCCAAGTTTAAGAAAAAGGGAAATGGACCATTTATCATTGAAGATGTATCTCCAAGTGGAGCAGTAAAATTGTCAACCTCGGAGGGTGAATCAATGGCTAATTGGATTAGTGGATGTCGTTTAAAGAAATACAATTTGCCACTAACCAATGAATTGCTAGAGAGAATGCATGCAGCCAAACAAAGGAAGATCAAGCGACAACAGGTTATTGATGAAGCCCAAGAGGAAGCTAGACTTCGTGTACTCAAGCGTAAAGCTGCTCTCAAGAATCAATAGATACCGATTCCCATCAACACTTTGGAACTAGATGATCGACAGTGGGAATTACCTAAAGATGTAGTTTCAAGAGATGACGACTGGTTAGATGGAATGGATCTGCCCATCAAAGTACACCTCAATAATCATAGCACCAATGCGACACGGGAGCTAGAGTTATTCCACATAAAAGAAAGCAACAAGTCAAGCATTGACCGCAGGAATAACGATAATCAAAGGATGCAACAAGAATCTGACTCCAACATTGGGCGTGATCAACTTGAACGTGGTAGTACATGGATGTTCATGTCCACAAACAGTTTGTATGCTTGCCAGATGAACACATGGATGAGACTATGATTCTTGGTATTCCTTGGATGTGAACATACAAAGCAGTACCAGATTGGGATACAAATCAGCTAAAGCTATCACTTAAAGGAGGGCAACTCATTGTTCCCATTACACCAAGCAAAGAGGAATGGAAAAGATGCAATCAGAGGACCAATCCACGAAGCAAATATTCTCCATCCCCTCGACAAACAAATGCTACAAGTAGCATGCAAGGAGTCAGGAAAATTTGGGTACCAAAAGCACAACTTGTGGATAAACCAAATCAGATCTGGGTACCTAAAATTTCACCAAAGAAACATAAGACGGTTCCAAGGATTCGAGCACATAATCAAGCATCTATGATCAAGAAACCTAACATGAAAAATGTTTGGCAGAAAAAGGAGCACATATCTTCTCCACACAATGCAAAACCAATCAAACAGTGGCGAATTAAGTCTCAACAGACTCTCAAAAACCATGCACCAAGCAGACCGAGCTACCAATGGCGGGAAAAAGCTTGACAACCGTCTAAAGTGCTCCCAACAGCTCAAACAATTAGTGTGCTTAAATACCCTGAGGGTACTATCAAACAGAGAGCACAAAGGCTACAAGATTTTCCCTTTGGAAGATACCAATAGCAAACCTCGACATCGGAAAACCTTGAGTTATTGACTCAAGACCCAGCTCTTGCACAACATATTGAGTTGAATTGCATTGATCTTTATATCATGGTAGAGACAATCACGGCTATGCATAGAAACAATTGTTCAACCCATGCACACAGTCGTCCCGGAGAACACCATCTAGGAGGGGTGGAAGAGTACTAAGTACTAAGTAATTAAGGGCAATGTTTGAAGAGGGAGGAAAAAGTTTCATGTTAACGTGTGATTTTTTACGAAGTTACCTAATAATGCCCTTATAATTCATCAATTGGGGAAAAGTCACTGACAATATCTTCCCGATGAGTGTAAAAAGTGTATATACTATCAAAAAATAATAAAAAATAGTCCTTTTTTGGATATTTTTCATCATTTTTGCTGATAGGAAGGCTTAAAAATGGAGAAATCCGACAAAAAAACAATAAAGCTGTGTTTTTCAAGGGATTTTCTTAATTATTGGATTTTTACTTTGCTGTTTTAGAGAATTTTTCTATTTTCTTTGATTTTTTCAATAAAAAGGTCAAAAATTAATAATAATTAGCAGGAAAGCTCGGATGGAAAAACGGAAGACACGATGCTGATCAGAAAGACAAGGCGGACAAGCACAAAAATTTTCAACAAAATCAGAAGATGGAAGCGGGAAGCCTAAATTTAGGCGGCAAGGCCTACTTTTGCAAAATTTTTGTAGAATGAGCTACAGGAATCTGATTTGGGAAATTTTTGAGCCTAAAGATTTCGCGGCCTAATAGGACTAACGGGGAATCTGGGCAAATTTGGTTCAGGAAGTCCGGGTATAGATAGCCAGAGTAGGCTAAAACCACCTCATTTCCACTTGGAGCTTTGTAGAGAGAGCATTTCAGCTTCTTTCGCGCGTCATTTCCGGAGCCCACAGTTGACCTTTTTCAGCGCGGTCTCACACGAGACATGAGGGGAAAGTTCCTTACTAATCAATAATCCATTTTGTACGGCCGGTAGCTAGTCTAAAGCCCTAGAAAAAACCCTAGAAGCCGAGCAGTGCACGAAGATCTACGACCTAAAAGTGACCATAGCGGCGTGTGAGCTTGACCAAATCGGATGGGATTTGAACCATAGCATGGCATAACATAATAGAACCATTCCATACCATCAGATGATCATTCGGCTTGGGTCAAGGGGGTCCTCAGTAGAGAATTAGGGTTTTTTGGGAAATGCCAAAATTCCGACCCTACTCCACAGATGGCCTGCTAATGAGGTTCATATACAATGTATATGATTGGTTTGAAGAAATCCATCAAGTAAAGCCCTCGAAAAGAGGAAAACGGCTCGAAGGTTACAAAGCGTCAAATTCGACATACGAGGCCAAACTGACTCCAAATGAGCCAGAATTGGACAGGTAGCTTCACGATGATGTTACGGACAAGTCCAAAACCTCAAAGTTAACCGACCAACCCAACAAACAGAGTAGTCACAAAAAACGGTGATTTCAGAGTCAACAGAGCACAAAGTGATGCCGGCATGACCAAACTTGACCAAATTCAATTTAGGACTTGTATTAGGTGTATGAAACATGTTTAGGTCAAAATTTATGTGAAATGCAAAGTTTATGTCACTGTTGTAAATAATCGCGATTATTTACTTTTGCAACATTTTTGCATGGAAATTGTCAATTCACCTCACCTATCATGTGTACACACCTATTACATGCCAAAAATCAAGTATGAGCCAAAATGATCACCCATTACTTGCAAAAATGCCAAAAAACACAAAGAAGTCAGTGAAAGCCAAAATTTGGGTTATGGACAACTATTCTTGATCCAAATCACCTCATATTTCATACCCAAGGTCTATACCATGCTTAGAACCAATCTATGCCAAAAAATGTGAATTTTGGAAGAAAAGTTAATAATTGCGATTATTTACTTTTTGGCCAAAATGGGGCAATTTGTAAAATTTGTCATCATATATCCAAAGAGCATGGTGAAGTAAGCCCATTAGCCAATTTTGAGTCAATTTGGATTTCAAAATCTCAAATTTTCTTTATATCTACTGTTTCAGAGACCTAAAGCCAAAATCTGGTATCATTTTCACCCTGTACACCCAGATGAACCCATATTTCCCTCAGAGCATGTAATTGGCATATACTTAAAGCCTATAAAGCCAAGTTTGCAAAAAATTTGAAATTTTCCCCAGTTGTAAATAATCGCAATTATTTACTTTGGTTGCAAATTTTTGTTTTGACCATACAGTTTTGTTCCTTGCATGATTTTATGCATCTTTGCTTGTTCAAAAATTGATTTGAAGCAATTTGGACCAGATTATCAACATTTCACTCTAAAAGGACATTCTGGAGAAAAATATGACAACTCTGCTAACTTTGCACTCTATTCACTGAACAAGAGCAATGCAAGCTGCGGAGAAAGCCAAGAAAAAGTTAAACCAAAAGGAGAAACTGCAAGAGCTGCCCCCGTATCAACTGGACCCCGAGTCAGTAAAAGCTGCAAATACATCTTATCTTTCTAAAGAGCAGTTAGAAGAACACCACACCACAGTCTTCACTGACATATTTAAAAGTGAAGAAGGACATCCGGTGGAGTTGCAGCTCTTGCCTAAAGAGGTTTATGATGTCGCAGCAAAGCCAAAAAGCAAAGAGGCTAACCATAGGTTGGGACTCCAACACTTCTATGAACAAGAGCCCTGCGCAGAAGACTTTCAAAAAGTGTACGAGCTTCTGTCCACCATAAAGGAAGACGGAACTGCCCAAATCTCAGACAACTAAGGAAATAAGGTAGAGGTTGTAATTACAAAGGAAATAGTGGCAGAGGCACTCAGATTGCCCACTGAAGGGATGACCATGTGGGCAAGAGATAGGAAAATAGCGGTGGCACATTTACAAAGGAAACAGTTGTGTCTACATTTGCGGATCTCATCCACAAGTAGGTGGAAGAGCCAGCCCGTTTGTACCACCAACATTTCCATTTCCTGGAGAAAAGGCCATCAAGGTACATGACACCAAATCATGCCGTGGCCACCACTTTTACACAAGTTCTGAATTCAACCACCAGACAACATGTGGACCATGTGCAGTATGTGTTGACAACATTGAAGGCCACCAAGAAGGAGGGAAAGATAACATACTTGGGCGCGCTGGAAGTATTGACCAGAATAGCATATCATGCCATCGGCATGGCCGACAACCTATTGCCTTCCCCGGATCAGAACACATGGATCTTGGCAGCTCAACCCTCTCTGAGATCTACAAGATTTGGTAAGCGATCATTTAAATCAAGTGATGAGTCCGATGACATGTCATCGGAGCAGCATAGCAGTGAAAGCTCTGACAACGAAGAAAAAAGAGCTAGGAGGGTAGAGATGAAGAGGAAAGCAGTGGCTACCCACCAAGAGGAGCCAGCTCAAAAGCAAGAAAGATCTGAAAGAGAAAAAGAGGTGTATCAGCACACTAGGCAAGCGCAGGGAAAAGACCCAGAAAAGTGGGTACCCACCGGCTTGAAGGGATTTCGAACGAAACATCATTCAAGGAAAGAGGCCGAGGATCCCAAGGATCATTTAGGAAGAATGTACCAAGAGGCAACGGCCTTGAAGCTGAAAGAGGCGGAAGAAGCGGCCAAGAAAGCTGAAGAATCATCAACTCAAGAGCAAGGCCAGGCATCTCCCCGACCCACCTCGCTGCCGGAACAACAGGACCAGCCCATGCCCACTCCACCATCATCATCGCCAGGCCAAGAGACCACTGAAGAGGCCGAGACCGACAAGGAAAAAGAGTCTGATTTCACCCACCAAACAGAAGCTACACAACAAACTAACCGCGCTGAGCAACATGAAGATAAGGAAGCTGAACGAGCACAAGAGCAGACAACCGAGGATACTCACAAGGAGGCTGGTGAAACTGATAAAGAGCAAACCACTACACATGAAGAAGAAACTGAGACTGAGAAGGCGGAAAGGCCTGCAACCGAAGAAATTGTAAGGGTTGAGACCACATAGGTTATTTCCACTCAGCCAGAAACTGCCGAGGTTTCAAAACCTCAGGATGGCAAAGGAGAAGCAACCATCTCTATAGAAACACCAACAATAACAACACAGCAAGAAGCGACACAAGAGACTTCCGGCACATTGCAACTTGCAAGACAGGAGGAGTGGCAGTCCAATGATGAAGTCATTCTACAAGTGAACGAGTATGGAAGGCAGATGCAAATCATGACGGAGAAACTCCGCTCAGCAGCCTTTAACCCCAGTACTAAAGCCAAAGAATTATAAATGGTCATCGATGCTCTTCAAGGAGAGCTCGACGATAGAATGGCTACAATTACTGATATCCAAAATCAAGTACAAGAGCTAAATACTGAAGTCGAACGACATCAGATAGTCAGGGACAACCAACAGAAGGAAATGGAAGAGTTCGGCGACCTCCTGACTAAGTTATCTGATGCCTGCAAAGTGAAAGATGAGCAATTGACAGAGGTGACAAATGAACTTCTTACCACCTCTCTGTCCGCTCAGAAGATTCAAGTACAATTAGATGTAGCAAACGCATCTCTGTAGTATTCGGAACAAAGAATTAATGATCAGGCCACTTTCTTGCTGCAATAAAGAGAAAATCGAGCCGTGGCCTCGATCAAGGGAACAGATGAGGTGTATAAAGCACTTGAAAAGAAAAACAAAGATTTAGAGCTGGAGTTAAAGCTGGAACACTCACAACGTAGAGACCTGGCGCTCATGTGGGTCCAAAGAGAGGAGGAGCTCCTTAAAGAGATTGCAAAATTGAAAAGAGTGAACCAACTCCTCAGAGATGGAAGGTCGGATATACAGGAAGAGGTAGGCACTTCAGAGCCGCCCCAAGTGGAAATCCCCTCGGTCTCATTTGCTCTCTTTGAGATGCAGTCTACAGCAGAGCCGAGTGAAAGAGAAGATTTTCAAGCCAAATCACAGAGGAAGACACAATGCCGATAGTCCACCTGTCAAAGGCTAAAGAAGATGCACTGAAGGAAAATATTGCATTGGAGGTAGATGAGCAGTGGAAGGCAGTATGGATTGGGAGTTGAGAGTTTTACACTCTGTCAACGTCACACAGCTCACTCAAATCAATTCTCAATGGCACCAACAATCCTTGCCATACCCTCTCATCAAGGTTGAACTCTTACATGTAAAGGAAAGATTATACAAGGATATGCAAGAAGATGGCGCCGATCAAGACCACCCGAAGTGGAGGCTCAGCTGGCTGAACAAGAATCCAAGATACTTGATTTCGTTCATGAGAGCACCTGCGGCCATACAGAAAGATCTCACATTTTGTTATGTACCGCGAGTAAGGACGTGGCAAGCACACGAAGCAGTGCAGAAGAAGAGGCCAACATGGCTGAATTTTCCCCGGCTGCCAGCTCCAGAGAGAGGCCAAACAACAGAATAATACATGGTGAAAACCCTAACGAGCGCCATGACATTCTTCAAAAGTCTGCCAGATCTCTCCTACGCAATGCTATACAAAATCTGTCGGATGCTACTCACTTGCATACAAGTCTTCAATGATCTTGAGCACACAGGAGCCCCATGGCAATCATTTTTGGAAGGAAACAAATGCCTCTGCTATGATCTAAGTGGGCAACCCTCGGAAGAAGTTCTTTATGGATTTTACGCCCGATGCATGTTTCTGCCCTCGCACAATATGCTAGCTTTTGAGAAGGCATTTTACACTGGCTTCTTGACCTGAAAAACGAAGATATTTGCTTTGTAGGCTACTTGGCAATAGAACTAAAAAACAAAGTCACCATGCATTTTTTCAAGTGCCAGACAAAGAACGCAAAATTAGATATGAAAAAGCACTGGAAGCACTAAAGGACCGCCTCGCCCGCCGTCAACCTGAAGATTACTTCAGCCCATAAAGCTGTATCAAGGGACGACACAGGCGAGGAGGGGGGGAATGTTAGCGCAAGCTCCATTTTTCAGAGTTCTCCTTGTAAAACAATTATTATTTTGATAAATCGAGAATATTGTAACTCTTGTTTTCTTGATAAACCTTGTAATTAATGAGCAGGGGCTACAAGCTTCCAGATTGTATCAGCCATTCAATTCCCAGCTTTGGTAGAACTCCATATTATTACTTTTGACCACCCAAAAACCTTGGCTAAGGTATAAAAGCTAATTTTTTTGTAAGTTTTTAACAAGTTTTTGGATAAGAAATATACAGCGTGAGCTAACGACACTCACTTCTCTTCTTACTTTCTACTCCCTCTCCATTTGTCACATTGTGAATGCGTTTGTTGCATTGCAACCGCAGGTAAGAGCTTTACGCATTGACGTAAGCCATTCACAGTATTTTGTAGCTTTTGGCGTCGTCGACCCGCGGTCTAATTTCATCATAACTAGGAATTTACACTTTTAAAACAAAAACTAAGCATAGGCAGGGTATTGGGGCATCATTGCTAACCATTTAGATGCATTCTGGGTCGAAAACAACTAGGTAAATAATCCACTACTGTTAATAATCGCGATTTTGGAACTTGACCTAAAGTGGGATTTGAGGCTATAGGCATGCGTGCTTAGGTCTTGTAAACTTGTCCTAGAAGTTTCGTTACGTTTGGATGTCATTTGATGCTGTAACGGATGTGATTTACTTGCCGATGAGCGATTGGCTTTTGGTGATTTCAGCCACCTGAGTGTAGCCTAAGTTAGATGCAAGTTGTTAGTTGTTTTCCGAGAGATTGACAACCTCTTGTAGCCTCTATACACTAGTCGAGTCAGCTTTGTCCCATGGTTTGACAAATTAATCGTGGTTCCCGCTAATACTGCAATAAGATAGGATGGTGAGGTTAGACATGCGTCCCACACACACACACACACACACACACACACACACACACACACACACAATGTGCACCTGTGTTCAAGACTATCAATACAAATTTTAGAGCACTTGCGATTGCTCTTCCAATGTCACTGTGTGTGTGCGTGTGTGTGTGTATGCACATGCACTCAAATAATCAAAGACTTGTAGCACAGATCTTGAGACCTTGTGATATTGTTCCTAGTACTCTTTTTCAATCCCCCACCCCCATCTCTCTCTCTCTCTCTCTCTCTCTCTCTCTCTCTCTCTCCCACACACACACACACACACACACACACACACACACACACACACACACACACCTTACTCATTACAATCAAGAGATAGAGGCTTCTCTCCTCCAAAACATTTTCCCTAGCGAAAGAAATTAGGGGGCAGTTAAAACTCTTCGCGTTTTTAGGAATAATTTGAAGTGTGTCATTATTTAGTCTAAATCTTGTAAAATTTAGTCGATCTTCTTCAAGATAGACTCAAAATCTAGCTAGAATTTGGGCACAATGGCAACAACTCTCTTTGTCCAATAGAAGCCACAAAAGCCGATATCCACAGCTACCTACCTCCCTCCCCTCCCCCCCTCTCTCTCTATGATGAATTTGGGATGCACAGGAAGATGACACGTGGAACACGGAAAGCGGGGGTGCATTGTGCTAGGATGCACGTCATGTTATATAGCTCAACATCGAGGAAATGCACCAAAATTTCCTCAGGTAGGCTTTGTGATCACATGCAACATCCAATTTTACGGCCTCCTCTAACAGATGATGCATGGAGGAACCCTTTGGCCTTGAAACTTTTAATCTCTTTAGTAAACTTACCTTTCTTGAGGCCTTGAGAGTCTCTCTCTCTCTCTCTCTCTCTCTCTCTCTCTCTCTCTCTCTCTCTCTCTCTCTCTCTCTCTATACAGTGGCAAGGGCAATGCTTGACTTTTTTCCTCAAAAACGTGGCAAGTGTACATATGATTAATTTTAGAGGTAAATTGACTAAATTTGAAGGCTTCCACAAAAACTTTCTCTAAATCTGTTAGGATTTCTCACCTTCAAATTGAAAAGTTGGAGGTAAATCTGTAAGTTTGTAGATTACACTAAACCTATTTTTTGCAAGCACAAGGCGAGGGTCTCTCTCTCTCTCTCTCTCTCTCTCTCTCACACACACACACACACACACACACACACACACATGTGCGCGCGCGCACACACACACATGTGCAGTAGCAACAATAGTGCTCTCTCTCTCTCTCTTAATCACGATCATCGTAGCTTGGACTCTCTCTCTCTCTCTCTCTCTTAATCACGATTATCGTAGCTTGGACTCTCTCTCTCTCTCTCTCTCTCTCTCTCTCTCTCTCACACACACACACACACACACACACACACACACATAAAACGATAGTGGCGAGAGGCTTCTCTCTCTCTCTCTCTCTCTCTCTCTCTCTCTTTCTCACGAGTACCATAGCCTAGATACACATACACACATACGTGGATACGACTATGGATGCTGGGACTCTTTGGAAAAATGTTGTAAATGCGTGCAGGAGAAAAGGCCTCCAAGTTGCACTCATGTTGGAGAGTTAGCTCCAAATTTGGTGACCAGTGTTCGGAAAAAGTGTGCCTCAACTTAGCCTTGAGCCGGTTGAAAACTCAGAACGACCAGTCGAAGGGAGGGGAGGAACGATAAAACCCGCTTGAAAATTTTCAAAAAATAGAGTCAAAAAAACATTTGGTTATTTTAAAAATTTCCTCTTTGAATCTACCTCAAGTGAATTTTCTATGTTTGCAAAATTGATTTTTCTTTAACATTGTTGGCTATATATGTTAGTGCTCGTTGTTGCTTGAGAGTTTCTTAAGTTCCATATGAAGTAGTATGTGCATCCTTCAAAAAGCAAAGTTGAGGTGCCCTTCAATTGGCTTTCAAGAGGGAAAGTGAAGCATATCTTCAAAAGGAAAAGTACACGCAACCTATTTTTTTAACTTCAACTAGTAAAACAGCGCTGCCTTCGGTGGCGACATGGCCCCTTTTACCCTCAAGCTCTTCATTCTTGACAAATTTCACAAAAGAAGATCAAAATAGACTAAAATAGTATAAAAACCCAAAAAATAAACCTAAGTTTTTCCAATTTCCTCTTGGCAAATGTGCCTCAGCTTAATGTCGTGCAGTTTTGAATTTCAAAACTGCCGGTTCAAGGAAAGGGGAAAAGGAGAAATTCCACCCCAAAATAGAGTAAAATAGTGTAAAAACCCAAAAAATAAACCTAAGTTTCTAAAGTTTCCTCTTGGAAAATTCAAGGAAAGGAGCCGCCTCTGAGTCTATTGCCTCTCTCTCTCTCTCTCTCTCTCTCTCTCTCTCTCTCTCTCTCTCTCTCTCTGTCTCTTTGTGTGTGTGTGTGTGTGTGTCTGCGCTCAGAGAGCACTACCCGCACTCAGACACTCTCTCTCTCTCTCTCTCTCTCTCTCTCTCTCTCTCTCTCTCTCTCTCTCTCTCTCTTCGTGCTGAGCCCGCCTTTGTGTCTGCCGGATGATTGTCGTCCTGCCATGCGTCAGGGGGGGGAACTGGAACTCCCTCCCCCTTTCACCTTAGCCTATAGATATGATAATTTTAGTGTGATTATCCACCAGATCCACCAAAAATGTTTCACGAACCCTGCTTGGCCTCTGAAGATTTCACCTTTTTTATTTTTTGGGGTCTAGTGATGGCAGCTTGATCACATGAAATGGCCCTCCGCTTTCTTGCCTGCGATGGATCGCATCTTGGTCGTCGAGGTAGGGAAGAAGGGTGCCTTGCACGACCGTGGAGGAGTGCTCGAAAAAAACCTAGGTGCAGTGTAATCCCACCTACAAATATTGAAATTTACCTCTAAATTTTATTTTTGAAAGTGGAAAAACCTATGAAATTTTGCGAAAAGGTTTCGTGAACCCTACTTGGCCTCTGAAGATTTCACCTTTTTTATTTTTTGGGGTCTAGCGATGGCAGCTTGATCGCATGAAATGGCCCTCCACTTTCTTGCCCGCGATGGATTGCATCTTGCTCGTCGAGGTAGGGAAGAAGGGCGCCTTGCACGACCGTGGAGCAATGCTCGAAAAAAACCTAGGTGTAGTGTAATCCCACACCTACAGAGTGTAGTCTAAATTTTATTTTTGAAAGTGGGAAAATCTACGAAATTTGAAAAGTGTAATTTGGTGAAAAAACCTTCAAGTTTTGTCAATTTACCTATGTTGTTTCACATATGTAGGTTTGCCAAGTTTTTGGAAAAAAGTTTTTTTCGAGCACTGCCGTGGAGCTCAGGCCGGACTTCGGAGGAGATTGTGCACAGAGGTTGGCATGATGTCCGCCTCTCTCTCTCTCTCTCTCTCTCTCTCTCTCTCTCTCTCTCACACACACAACGACTTGTCTCACGGTTTGTAGGGCACACTGCTCTCTCTCTCTCTCTCTCTCTCTCTCTCTCTCTCTCTCGCACTGGCCTGAGGGGAGGGGCCGCTTCCAGATATGGGTGCACCAGGCGTGCTCTCTCTCTCTCTGTCTCTCTCTCTCTCTCTCTCTCTCTCTCTCACACACACACACACACACACACACACACACAGAGCGATAGCCTGTCTCACCGTTTGTAGGGCACACTGCCGGACAAATCTCCTACTGCCACGTATCAGGGGGGGGAGCCGGAATTCCCTCCCGAATTATCTATTAGTATAGAAGGTTGAAAGTTGAAGGTTGAAAAGATTTATAGGTTCCAACCTTCATAAAAATGAGACACTTGGAAGGCTTCTTTTGCCTTGAAATTTTTAAGCTGCATTATATATAGTATAGATGTTTTGTAAGGTGTTTTTTGAAATGAACCAGAGAGTGACACGTGGACACCCTCTTCTTTCTTGAAAATTTTAAGGTGCATTATAAAGAGTATAAAATTCTTTCCAAACATCATAAATACATAAGTGAAGGCTGAGTTTAGGAAATGAAAAGCCTCAAAATACAAAACTCATTAGGCTTGCAGTTGGATCAGGATTACATTCCGAATTACAATCGATTGTATTGTTTTGTCTCTGTTAATATAATTCTCTTGCTCTTTATGAAAAAAAAAGAAAGAAATGAAAAGCCTCATGGAATTGGAAAGCTAAAATACTTTTCATGTCCATCTATCTACTAACATAATATGGTGGAAAGGGGAGCCCTTTACACGTGTCGCAATCTACGACCTGAAGGCTAAAGTCCAAAACTAAACAAGTGAAAGGGTCACGACGGCTTTCAAAAACAATAAGAAAGTGATAAAATTGTTAGGTTGAATTAAACTGGTATCATTATTTGGTAAAGGATTGCCTCAGCTTAGTCTTGAGCCGATTGAAAATCGAGACTAGCTAGTTGCAGACCATGATAAACGGAAGAAAAACCAATGAAATATGTGATAAAGTCGTGCAAAATTTCTGCAAATCTCAAAATTTCTGCTAGTATTTCCAAGCTTTTTCTTTGTGAGGAGGAAACTCGACCAGCAGCTGCTTAATAAAAGAGACTTTCTCAAACGTTAACGCTGATTGTAATCACGCTATAGAATGCAAGAAATGTAAAGCCATGTGAAGTTATAAAATGAAAGGTGAAATAAAAAGAACTAATTAATATATGTGTGTGTATAGAATTTATTAAAATTATGCAAGGTGAAGCTTCACTTTAGCATTTTAAAACAATAGAATGCAAAAAAAACATGTGTGTATGTGTAAAATTTACTAAAATTATGCAAGGTGAAGCTTCATTTTAGCGTTCTCTTCTTTTTTTTTGTGCAAAACTCACAATTGTGAGTGTATAGTATAAAGAACAGAAATATACACCAATCCTCAAGCTCAGACCGAGCCTTGAGGGTCAAAGGATTACAAGTAATCTGCTTGGCAGAGAAACCACTCCTACTCCTCGGCTTTACTTATTACAAGATGTTATGTATTGTTCTAGACCAGTCCTCTGAGGCTTGTTTATATCCGCGGTCCTGTGGATCATCAATCTGCTCTCTTGCGTTATTTCACAAAAGCTTTCCACAACTAGATCTCCTCAAACACGCAGCGGTTCCTTGCTTGCCAAATATGGTGCAAGAAGTAGTACATGATTAGCAGACTAGAAGAGTAGGACTTCCCATCCTGTTACTCCCAAAGAACAGATCATTCTTGAAGAACTTAATTTGCCATGTCCTTTGAATCCACTTGCATATTTTCCCAGCCATGCCCCTGATTGCCTGGCATTCCATGAACAGATGGGCTAGGTCTTCACTGGCTATTCTGCACCCTAAGCAACGATTGGACCCGATGCCTCTTTCTTGTATCTTTATGGGTCCAATCATTGCTCGGGGAGATAAGAAAGAAAGATACAAGAAAGAGCACCCCACATCACTTTCCACAGGAATATCTTCATATACTGAGGCCATCTTGGCATCCAGATGTTCTTCATGACTGCCTCCCATCGTTTTTCCGTCCAGTACCTCTTCCATAATCTGTTGAGGGGGCTACACCAATTAGCCTTGTGCATTAATGCATGGTAAATGCCTTTAGAGTGTGGTTTCCAAAAGAGGCTACTCTCGGGCCATCTTCAAGCTTCCCATTGAAAGTTGGATTCACAAATTGGCATCACCACCTTATCAAGCTCTTTCATCACCCTATAGACTAGTAAGATCTCAAAGCCATCTAGATGAAATTGGATGGCTAAAGAGTCAACAGTTTTCCAGCACTTCTTGTTGCCATCCCAGAATTGCTCTAGTCGAACGAGCCCCTTATTATTCACCTTCCTGGCCATTTCTATCCAATAAGGGCTTTGCGGCGGCCCCGATATTTTAGAGAGCCAAGGGGACAAATGTAATATGGAGTTCTTAAAGTATCTGGTTACTTCCCCCCATTCCAGAACCTCAAAAAAACTTTTGCACTTCCTCGTCCACCAGATCTAAGATAATCCCACTTTGGGGCGAGAAGTTTGTCGTGCATCACAACCCTCTTCCACTTTTCCCCTTTTGATCCTAGTTTTGCTGCATCAAGTATTTCCTTGGTCATGATAGCCCAAGCTTGGTCCTGTTTAGCCAATGAGACCATAAATTTGGCACAAAGGGCCTCTGCATGAGACATAGGGTTAAGAATGCCGAGCGCTCCTTGGTCTACCGGGTGAGCAACTACCTCCCTTCTAGCCCACTGCCATGGTCGGGAGGATTTCGTGTTGTTCTTCCAAAGAAACCTTTTCACTGGTTTTAAGAATTCTTTCCAGTTACACTTAGCCATCGTGAGCACCTGGCTGAGGAAAGCAATATACGAGATCATAAAAGCATCGATCACTCTAATCCGACTTTGGAAGGGTAGGAGAACAAACTCCCACCTTCGCATTTTGGCACTTATTTTTTCAATGACCCATTGAAATCTTTGACTGTGAGTTACGTCCACCCCTACGGGGTACCCAGGTGTCTAAATATACTCCCTTTTGAGATAATCTCTTCTGACCAGATTGCAGGGTCAAAAGAGTCGTTCTCCGACAAGGAGATTAGTCTTGATTTCTCTATATTGCACTTGGATCCCGAGGCCACGGAAAATGTTTGCACAATCTCCAGAGCTCTCCTGACAACTCGAGGGCACACCTTCAAGAATAGGAGCGAGTCATCTACGAACATTTTGACTAGTAGTTGGTCGTTGTCCGACAATGCCAGACCTTGAATCTCTCCCCGTGCAGCACTGGCTTCAAGCATTGTAATGAGAGGATGCGACCCGATGGCGAACAACAAGGGGGCCAGGGGACATCCTTGCTTAATAGACCTTTTAACCTCAAACGATCCCACAATTATGTCATTAAACTGGAGCTCTGATTGGCTGCCACCGCCTAGTGTGCGTATGAGGCGACAAAGGCGAGGCCCAAAGCCCAAAGCTCCCATGACTTCTTCTATATAGGACCATTCTATCCTATCATAGGCTTTGTCGAGGTCCAGCTGCAACAAGATGCACTCTTGCTTGGAAAAAGATGCATACTCTATTCCTACCATTGCTACCAAGATATTGTCATATATAGATCTCCCTTTAATGAAGCTGTGTTGATGGGGAGAGATGATCCGACTCAGGAGGGGGTAAGTCTGAGAGCTATCTCCTTGGCAATAATTTTGCATGCTATTGACATCATCGTAATGGGACGCCAATGTTTAAGTTGAGAACAGCAAATCTGTTTGGGGATGGGCTTGATAAGCCCTCTCTTAACACTTGCATCCAATGACTCTTTGGAAACAGCTAGATTGGCCATCCGTGTGACTGGACCCTTGAGATCGTCCCAAAATTCCTTGAAAAATTCAGCCGTCAGTCCATTCCAGCTGGGAGACTTTTCATTGCCAAGAGCTTTTAGTGCCGCTGAGCGTTCTTCCTCAGAGAAGGCCTTTTCCATGCAGTTGGCTTCCTCCTGGAGAACCTTCTTTTCAACAATTCCAAGTAAAGCGCCTGGGCTTCTTTCACTTCCTGAGATTGGGTCTCTGGCTGGCCGATAATCAGACTAAGATACTTGAGCATAAGTGCAGCCATCTCATCTTGGTTTTGAATTGTATTCCCTTTCTCATCATCGAGCACTTGCACGCGGCCTTGACTTTTCCTCACCTTCAGAGCCCTAAAAAAATGTGCTTGGTTAGCAAGCTCTGGTTTGTAGGAAAGTTTCCCTAGATAGCAATCTTGCCAATGAGGCACATTTCAAACATCCCACTTTAGCATTCTAAAACAATAATAGAATGCAAGAAAAGTAAAGACATGTCTCGATGTGAAATGAAAGATAAGTCTCCATCATGCACGAAAAAAAATCAAGTTCCCCTAACCCAACACAACACTAAGGGTTTCTTTTAGAAAGCCAAAAAAACCCTTTTACACGCGATAAAGAAGGAGAGAGGAAGAGGCCTCCGAAGGTGGCCGACCGTACTAGTACTATATATAATGCAGCTTAAAAATTTCAAGCAAGAAAAAGGCTTCAACGTGGTT